>NW_026057580.1:35413671-35444080 GCF_023721935.1 Panthera uncia | reverse complement strand
TTCCTTCCTTCCTTCCTTCCTTCCTTCCTTCCTTCCTTCCTTCCTTCCTCTCTCTCTCTCTCTCTCCTATCTACCTACCTACCTACATCTATCTACCTACCTATCCCTATCTATCTATCTATCTATCTATCTATCTATCTATCTATCTTACCTACCTACCTACCTACCTACCTACCCATCTATCTATCATCTGTATTATGACCATGCATCCTTAGAATGGATATGTCATTACTTGTTTAACCAGATCCCTGTTGATGGAAATATAGACTATATACATTGTTGTTATTATAAATAGCACTGGAATGAACAGCTTTATAGAGAATTTTTGCACACTTGGTCAATTATCTCTTGAGCATAAATTCCCAGATTTTTAAATATGGGGTCTAATTGAATGGACATTAAAAAATTCTATGTATATTGCCAAGTATCCTTCAGAAAGATTGTGCCAGTTTGTACTACCATCAGAAGTATCTGTCTTTCCATATTGCACACCCACTAATAGTGGTATTAGCAATATGTCTAATTTTTGTCAGTCTGATGGTTTAAAATTTATAATTTGCATTTCTTTAGTAGACAGGCTGAACATATGTCTAAGTATTTTCAGTTTGTATTCTTTCTCTTGTCTTGCCTGTTCATATCCTTTGCCCATGTTTACTAAGGTGTTCATCATTTTCTGATTGATATGATACTTTATTTCTTAAAATTAGTAAGTTCTAATTTTTCCTTAGCTAAATAATCTTCATTTTCTCAGTTGTGAATTCTCTTTATTTGCTAGGTCAATTGATCAATTTTGTGGTTCTGGATTGAGAACCATTACTTTTATAACTCTGTTTTAGGCTCAGGTCCCACATTTCTCTTTGGTTTTTGTTTTAATCACATACACACACAGTTTAAAGAGTCAAACTGTTCTATAAGCCTATTTATTAGTATAAAAGATTCCCATTCTCTCTCTCAACTTCTTGCCTTCCAAAGATCACTGCTTTCAAGATTTTTAATATTTTTATATGAAAATTTTTTTAACTGTTTGGCATTTGCCTCCCTATTTAGAAATACTAAATTTGTAAGGCATTTTCCTATGTTTTTCACTTTTAGATATTATTATTAGTTTCTAACTTCAACCTCTCTCACTGCCTTCCTTCGCCACCATATATTGACGCTTTCTGTCATTCCATTATTCCAATATTAGTCTATATAACTATGATTACATAACATTATTTAGAAATGAGTGAACTAGAATACTGTGGTTACTTCTCATTTCTTGGACAGCTCTTTCTTTTCCCTATTTAATAAGTGTCTTTTTAAAAAGCATTTGCTTACATTTTTATGGATGTATCATTAATTCAACCCCTTATTCTCTCCTGGTTGTTTACTTCTTCCATAAAATCAAGCATATTAGGTGTTCTGAGATTTTATCTTATGGATTCTGACATGTTACCCTTTGGACAAACTGTTTTTAAAGTTTGTTGCAATTGTTATCTTTAACTTTTCCTTCACTATCATATTGGATATCCCAACCGTTTTTCTCTTGTGCTGAAGCATTCATTTACTGGATCTTTTCTTTCTTTTTTAGTTCTCAACTTTTTCTAATTTACTCAGTTCATTTTGTTGAGGTATATCCTCCAGTAACTTTATGAGCAATGTTGTGTATGAGGAAAATGTTTTGACATCATTCTTGTCAGTGTGTTTTTATTCCAGCCTGAAACTTACTTGATAACTTGGCTGGCTATTGTACTCTACATTGGAAATCAATTGTTACTCAGAATTTTGAACATAATATGCAGTGATCTTCTGGCTTCCAATATTATTATTGAAGAGTCCAGTGGAAATCTGATTTTTTTGGTGTTTATACTGAGAGAGAGAGTGGGCAGGGAAGGGGCAGAGAGAGAGGGAGACAGAGAATCCAAAGCAGGCTCTGAGCTGTCAGCACAAAGCCTGACATCAGGCTCGAACCCACAAACCATGAGATCATGACCTGAGCCAAAGATGGAGGCTCAACTGACTGAGCCACCCAGGAACCCCTGACTTTTTGATAGTTTTATATAGAATTATCTTTCTTCTTAGGAAACTTGTAGAATTTTCTATTAATCTCTGGTGTTGTGAAATTCCATGATGATATGTCTTTGTGGTGACCTATTTTCATGCATTTTGCTGAGTATTCTTTGGGCCCTTGCAAGCTGCAATCTCATATTCTTCAGGGGAATATCTGTTGTGCATGTTACATGTAATTTTCTCCATTCATCATTTTTCTTTTAACTTACTTTAGAGTTTTTTTTCTAGTAGAAGTTTTCAACTTATCTGGCTTTGGTTTGATCCTTTAGACGTTCTTTTCCACTCCCAAGAGCATAGAAACATTAAGTGTTTGTCAGTATTTTCTAGGGTCTTTCTCTACCCAATTTCTCCTTTATAATTCAGTCTAAAATATTTTTTTTAAGTTCTTAAGTAGGGAGGCAATTTCATTAATCTTTTTTTGCTTAGTGAAACAGGTAAGCCAGCATCCTTTACTGAATGATCCACTTGTCTTTCCAGGCTGTGAAATGCTATCCTTAACTCTGTCTTGACAGAGTTTTCTGATAAATTCAAAGATTTTTTACTAACTTTGTTTTGTATAATGTCTCAAGTTAGAAACATGCATTAGAAATTAGAATAGTCATTTGAAACCAGAAATACCCTAAAATGTTGCTTCTCACTTATATTACTACTAGATGCTTTAAATGACTTTGTCAATCATGAAACATCAGTTTTCCTGTGGGGGGAAAAAGTGATTCTTACCCATTGCAGGGGTGGCAAGGGTTTGGCGGCCAACAAGCTGAGCTGGTCCCAGTCCATCAAGAAAATCACTGAATTGACTGTCTGCTCCTAGTCGTACTCCAGGAAATATTAAGCTATTAGCAAAAGGACAAAAATCAAAACATTAGATCTCCTAGAATTCATTTCATTAGCGTCCATATGACTGCTTATTCTGATCATGAATCATAAATATTGGACAACTTACTTGGTGATTCTTTGCATTCATTGCCCCTGAACCAAGCGAAGCCCAGCACTGACTGAGAAAAGGTCTAAATAAATTCTCAAGTTAAGAGCTGATGTTCTATTCAGGATGGCTTATAGTTTTAATATACTAAGTTTTCTGGACACTTAAAAATACAAGTCCCTCCATAAGTATATTATTGACATAAAATATAAGATGTAAATTTTTATATGATGAACCCTACATGAATAATTGCTCATGAACATTAAGTAACAATGCTAAATTAAAAAACAATGCCTGATAATTTCTTCAATAAATATCATAGCAAAGTACAATTTCTTATTTACAAATAAAAATGTTTATTCATTTTTTAATGAACTACATTTTTACATTATCTGAGATTTTTATTTAGTTCAAGTGGAAAAGAATTGATTAGAATATGTCCATTGCTTACTACCCCATGACTACCTGAACTCCCTGGGCTGTAAGCTCCAGCAGAGAGTGACTGTGCCCTTCTTGTTTATTGATTTGTCCATGTACCAAGAACCATGCTTGCTACATATATGGCCTTCAATGAGTAGTTTTTGAATAAGCACATTTCTGTAGGGATTTGTTATTCCGAATGTGCTTTTTCACATATTACTTCCTCACAATCAAGGGAATTCGAGCACAAATTTATTATCACACCCAGAGACCACGAAAATCAATCTATGAGAGGTTAAGTGGCTTATTCAGGTGGAGGTAAATATTATTTGATTTATTAATTTTATATCAGAAAATATTGTCTCTGGTCTTTCATTTGTATGTCACATTACCGTATTTCATCAAATATTGGTATTTTGTCAGCAAGTTTATCTCTATAACTTTCATGCCTGCTGATTTTTGCTCTTAGCTATATGTTGCTGGGAGGATGCATACCAATCATTTGATCAAATAAACGGACTTAATAGTTTCAGGAATGGGTAAACATAGCATGATCATTAACTTGGCATAATTTTGTTTCATTTTCTAAACAGAAAAAAACAATTCCAGTAAAATAAATTACTACTATTAGATTGATGAATGAGATTTTTGAATGCCAATAAATAAATAATTATAGGAAAATTTGCACACAATCTCCAAGTAACCCACCGCAGAATAATAATTACTTAATTGTAAGATCTATCACCTCAGTAAAGGTTTGGTTTTACCAGAAAAATTCTCAAGCATAGAGAAATGCAGGATTTTTTGCAGGATCTATATGTAAAAGCAGACCAAGTAAGTAAAACACAAATCTACCTATATTTTTTCATGATTAATTTCAAAACTAACTAAAACTCTTTACACAAAAATAATGAGGAAGATAAATTTTGAGATCTTTTCCTAAGGTAAAAAAGAGTGATGTTTTAAAACAAAAAAATGTAAGTTCCTATTATGAGAGTGTTAGACTTACTCAGAACCCAAAATAGTTTGGAGAAAAGTAGGAATATGGGAAATTAATTTTCACTTCTAAATTTTATTTAATTTTTAAAAATGTGTATTTATTTTGAGAGAGAGGGTGAGCAGGGAAGGGACAGAGGAAGAAAAAGAGAATCCCAAGCAGGCTCCATGCTCAGTGGGGAGCCCAATGTGGGGCTTGATCTCACGACCCAGGGATCATGACCTGAGCCAAAATCAAGAGTCTGAATTTTAACTGAGGGGTGTCTAGGTGGCTCAGTTGGTTAAGCATCCAACTCTTGGTTTTGGCTCAGGTTATGATATCGTGGTTTTGTGACTTTGAGCCCCACATGGGACTCTGCGCTGCCAGCACAGAATCTGCTTGGGATTATCTCTCTCCCTCTCTCTGCCCCTTCCTCACCCCCCCCCAAATAAAATAAACTTTAGGAGTGCCTGGGTGGCTCAGTTGGTTGGGCGTCCAACTTTGGCCCAGGTCATGATCTCACGGTTTGTGGGTTCGAGCCCCTCGTCGGGCTCTGTGCTGGTGGCTCAGAGCCTGGAGCCTGCTTTGAATTCTGTGTCTCCCTCTCTCTGCTCCTTCCCTACTCATGCTCTGTCTCTCTCTGTCTCTCAAAAATAAACAAACACTGAAAAAATTTTTTTAAATAAGTAGACATTAAAAAAAAGGAATAAGCTGCACCATAAACATTGGTGGCTTTGTTATTTTACCTGTGACTTACAAAACCCATGGTTTTAAAGCCATACAGATGTGCTGACGTCACTTACTTTCCCTCGGAGCTATAACTGTTGATGCTGCCGTCAGTAGACTCTCGACTTGGTTGCCTTACCATCTTCCTCATTTCGGCTGCCATTCCTGTTTCTGTGCTTCTCTGTATGGTGCTTTTTAACTTCTTGTGGCCTGACTCTGACAAGAGAAAATACAAGAAACTCTAAGTCTTGTTTAGACAATTTCTCCCGGGATACTGGTTGATTCTGCAAATTAAACAATTATGCATATAATTAAAAGTTTACTCAAGAAAAGAGTCTAAGAATAATCTGATTAGCTAAATCTCTTTGCCGACAATATGCTTTGGCCAAGAGGGGTAGCAGTGGAAGGGAGACCACTGCCCCTGTTCCAGAGACTGCCTGAATCTCAGTGAACCAAAATGAACTCATTGTATTATTGCTGCTCAAGTTATCAACTTCAATGAAAAGTTGGATTTGGCACTGAACTGCATTATGGGGAAATATAATGTTGAACAACCTAAAAGGAAATTCCCAATCTGGAATGTTCCAAATATGTGGGAATAGAGCTAAATGAATGGGCCCTGTCCTTTAAAGGAGATGAGACACAGCGGACTAAGCGTGAAAAATATCAGTTTTGGCCATGTATCAGCAATCCCATAAAAATAAACAGTAGTATTTAATGATTTTTGAAACAAGTTAACATACATGATCTCATTTGAGATGGCATATAAGGATACCTATGTAGGTAGAACAGGTATTAACTCCAAGGCTTTATTGCTGTCTCCTGGCTTTTGAACTGAGCTGAATCATTTCTTACTGGCAGTTTTGAGTATGAGTCTCTTTCTGCATTGTGAATTATAATGGCTGATCATTTTTTTAAACTCTAAATTCAGAGCAACTTCTTCAAACCACTTTGAAATGCACTAACCAGTCTATTCATAGCATAAAAATGAAATTCCAAAACATCTTTTTGGTTAGAACAATACTGAAAAGTTAGACTTTTAATACCTGCCACACTTTTTCCATCTAAACATTTGATGTGTATTTCTGGTTTTCTTTCAGGTTTTCACATAGTATCATTTAATACCCATTAATATATGAAAAACTCTATATGTATAACTGTATACATTAACTACTGTATGTGTATACACACATAAACTCTTCAACCCTCATAAAACCTCTGAAGCAGGTGCCCCAAAACACTCCTAAATACACCATATGAAAGATTGCATATTTTCCTCTCATTTTTGGTCACTGCAATCCTTTTGTAGATTGTCTAATAAAAGATATAATTGGTTTTACTATATGGACTCAATGCTGAATAGTCTCTTCGTAAAAGCCACAGCAGTTCCTTAAAAACACAGTTCTGAATATGTCATTCCCTTGCTCAAGATCTTGTGCTGGTTTATCATCAAAATTAAAAGAAAATCTGAAATTGTCACAATGGCCCATAAAATGCCACATAATATGGCCCCTGGCTACCTCTCCAGTCTCACACTCTGCCTCTCATCCCCATGATCACTGCTCTCCAGTCACACAGTCTTCCTGCATTTTCTTGAGCACTCCAAGCATGCTGCTTCAGGGCCTGTTTTCCTTACTGTCTCTCCTTCTGATTTTCTTGTCTTGCTCCCTCACTTTATTCAGGTCTCTGTGCCAGTGTCACCCCCTCAGAGAGGCTTTTTCTGGTCCTCATCACTTTTTATCTCCTTGCCATGCTTTATATGTCTTCATAGCACTGCTCTGCCATTAAACTTCTATTTGTTTGTTGTCTGTTCCCCAGTTAGAATTTAATCTCTATGAGGAGAGGGACATTGTGAATACTACTCACTGTTATCCATAGTATCTAGAACACTGGTATAAACTCAATACCAGGATCACACCACACATACTAATGTGCAATTTCCTCATTCCATTTAATATATCTGTAATACAAACATGTCTATATTTATTCTTTTTAATGACTGCACTGTTATGTGATCTCATAATTAAACCATGCATGTCCATATTGATGAGTACTTGGGATATTTCCAGTTGTTACAGGAGAGTTTTTATAGAACATATTTCTAGAAGCTGAATGATAGTGAAAGGGTACAAATCCATTTAATCTTAATAGCTTTTTCTAAATTGCCATTTAGAAACATGATAGTAGTTTAAATCACTCCTACCAACATTCTGTTGGTACCAAATAGGTACCAACAGATGTACCTATTTTCCCACCTAAGGCTCAGGAATTTTCTACCTTTCCCCTTTCTAGTCTCTGTCTTGCCTATTTGGCTTGTCATTGTAGAATGTGTACACTTACTGAAGGCAGTGACTTCATTTATTGACATCCTAGTGCTGTTTTTATTTATTTGTATATTGATTTATTTATATACTGTGCCTCCTTCTCAGATGTAGTTCCTTTATGAAGTCATTATGGTGGGGCAACACTTCATTCACACACACATACTGGCTGGGTCCCACTTGAGGGATAAAGGCAAGCCCCAAGGATGTATTACCAAACTGAGCCAAGCACAGTTATGCAAATGTTTACCCAAACCAGCAGGAAGCAATAAACCCAGGGTGGAACACCAAATTCTTATTGAGAACAAGTACTATCATGGCTAGTTCATGAGGGCAACCTTTACATCTAAATGGTGAGGTGATGCTGGAAACAGAGGAGAGACAGTTAGGAGGATCAGTAGTGGGGAGGTTCAGGTTATTCACTCATTAAATTTTTCATTTATCCATCCATCCGTCTAACCACTCACCCACACATCCATCCAACAAATATTTACTAGGCACCTGCTATGTGTCATTCACTATTCTTGGTGCTGGAGATATACTGATGAATGACAAATTTCCTGCTGCCATGGAGCTTACATTCTAGCGTATGTGTGTATACAAGCAAGGCAATGAACAAATAAATAAATACATGCCTGGTAATAAGTGCTATGGAAAAAGGCAGGATAAGGAGGGATAGAGGGTGACAGGGTAGAGCAGCAATGGCTTTATTGTAAAGGGGTCAGGGTCTCATTAGTCATCAGTATGGAAGAAGTAAGGATACAGGCAATGAGGGAACAGGGAAGTAATACCCATGGTGGGACTGGTCCTGGTGATTGTGGTAGGGAGCCTCTGAGTAATGGTGGTCAGGAGGGGGGCTACTGTCTTATCAGTAGCACACAGGTTGCCTCTGCAGTCTTTCTAATGTTGTTGACTCTGGCCAAGAGGCTCCAACACCAGAGATCTCAGGGCTTTGTGTACACCTGGCATCGCAGCTGACAGCAGAGGGTAGGCTATCAGGTTGGCAGTCATTTCCTAACACAGGTTTCACATGGTTGCCACTTATTACATATTTGTTCAATGAATGAAAAAAAATTTTAAGTGAATATTAATTTTTTTATATTATGTAATTGGAATATCAGGTATTCTTAAAGGTTCATTTACAGGGTGTCTTAACTTTCTTAGAGCAATCTTAAAACTTAATACATTCCAAAACGTAAATGCTGCACACTTTAAGGAAATATTTGAGAAGTTGGTTATTGAACTTTCTTTTACACTTATTTAATTTTATGAGTTTGAATGATACATTTTTAATTTTAAAGTTTTTGTTTTTGTCCTTTGGAAGACAGCAAATATGGACTGATATTAGCTCTCGTCTTATTCATGTTAATAAATATTCATTGAAAAGAGCTTTGATGAACTAGACAATTTTATAAAGGCCAAGGTAAAAACTGAATAAACAGTTCCAGCTATGAATTTGTCTTATTTAAATTCATAACAGCTTTAATATTATTTACAATATAAGGGTTGGAAAGAACATTGTTTTGTAGATGTGGAAACTAATTTTGGAGAAGTGTAATTCATGTAAAAAATTATTTGTGGAGCACTTACGCTGAGCCCAACCTTTTCCAGATGCTGGTGATACAGGAATGAACATAACAGACAAAAATCCCTGCCCTAATGGAGCTTACATTCTAGTGAGTATAACGATTTGCTCAATGTCAGGCTAGTTAGCAGCAGAAAGCTGGATTAGATCTTCTGAATCTCAGTCTTGTGATCATTCCTTTATACCCCAGTTTAGGAAAACACAAAGTCTAATCTTACTTATTTTACAAACAGAACAATGGTTTAGCTACACATATATTTTCATGCACACATTCTCATATTTAAAAACTTCCATTAAAATCACAAAAATTGTATAGAGGTGCAAATGTATACAATTATCTATCTCTGTACATATATTGTAAGTATAGCATACGTATATGTTACATATATGTAATTTAAAAATATCAATATAATACATTAAGCCACTAAATAATATCACCATCATTTACCAATTATTTGTATCCACTGAGGAATCATTAACCTGGGTAAGATATGAAGTTTCCTATCAAATTATGACATGAAACCTTTGACTTGAAACTACTATCCCAAGTATCATACAAAGAACAAATGGAATAGAAAACTAGACTATTTTAATACTCTATATTCACAAACAAATGTAAAATTAGTAAAATCCCTATCATTTGGGAGCAATTATTTTCTCTTGCTTTGAAGAAGAAACTTTCTCTCATAGAATGTTGTGGAATGTGCCATATTTACATATTCATTATTTCTCTTTTCATATTAAGAGATGTATGCTATATTTAGAAACACCCCACTGACTTATTAATTCATTCTGTAAATACTCATTATGCAGCAAGCATCTATAATAGGCATTTTTCTAGGTGTTACAGCTATAACAGTAACAAGACAGGATAGTGCTTATAAGAAACTTATATAAATATAAATTTATATATTTATAATAATATAAATAAGTTATGATAATTTTAGAATTGGTGATAATCATGAAAAAAAATAAAGCAGAAGAAACTGTCCCAGTAGATGCGTTACTTTTGATCAGCTGGGCAGAGAAGCCCACTTCTGAGAATGTTAAATAGAAGCCAGCCATGCAAAGATCTAAAGGAAGTGTTATCCAGGGAGAAGGAATAGGTGCACGACTCTGAAGAGTGATCTTCCTCAGTTTGTATGTGGAAGCTATAGAAAATTGAAGTAAGATGGACAAGGAGAAGATGGAGTGGAGGAGGCTGAAGGAGCTGGTGGGGCACAACCTACTGGAAAATAGCCTGGAATTTGTGCTGAGTGTGGTGGGGAGTCATAGGGCAGGGCCATGATCTGATTTCCATTTTCAATGGATCATTCTAGCTGTTGTGTGAAGAATGAATTGTAGGAACTAGATGTGGAAGCAGAGGAGGATGGGAAAGCTACTTTCTTACCTGAGAAGAGATGAATAGTGGCTTCTGTTAGGGAGCAGCAGTGGAGATATGGGAAGAGGGTAGGCTTTGATTATATTGTGAAGTGGAATGGACAGCGCTTGCTCTAGATGTATAAATGGTTCAGAAAAAAATCAATAATTTCTAGGTTTTTATAAAAGGATAACTGGTTGAACAGTAGTGTCATTTACTGCAAGGAGGAGGAATTCATTATGAGTGGTGGAAATTATGAGTTCTCTTTTGGATGTTTGAGGGGCTTTCTAAATAGCCATGTGGAGAGTAAAGTAGGAAGTGCATGTGTGAATCAGGACCACGAGGGATAGGTCAGGGTTGGAAAAAGGTAGGTTGGTAGTTAGATAGGATATGTTGGCATACAGATGGAATTAAAATCTATAGTACTAAATGTAATAGGGAGGAAGTATAGATAGAGATAAAAAGAGTAAACAGAATGGAGTCTACGGTATCTTCCATATTTAGAGGTCCAGAAGAAAATCAAGACTCTTAAGGAGCCTATGAAGGAAGACCTTTTAAGGCATGGGGAAAAATAGATGTGTCATGGTGCAGAAATCAGAAGAATAAAGTGTTAGAACTAAAAATAAATGTTGTTTACTACTTAGAGTTTTAGTAAGAAACAGACACAGAAGTGATGATAGAGCTTGGCTCCATGGAGATCACTTGATTTCAAAAGGAGAAGATTTGGTGAAATAGTAGGACTGAAAGGAATGGCCAGTCAGAAGAGAGAATGAGAGGTGGTATTTGGAGAGTCACACAGGATATGGGAAGGTTACCTATTTTTTTAAGATATGTGACATTAGAGCCTGTTTCTATGCAGCTGGGAATGATTACATGAGCAAGACAAAACATTTATAGATCTAATATTATTGGCTGGAAAGGTGGATAAACACAGATAATGTCTGATAAATCATCTTTCAATCAAAGTATTCTCTAATGCCAAATGAATAGTCAATTTTCATCAATTAATTTGAAAAATCAGTAACAGAATATCACTTAAACAGTTCGATCCAAAAGATATATGCAGTAATGTCCTATTACCTCACAAACAAAAACTACAGAGTAGTTTTGGTTATCCTGAAAGTGAAACTGAGATCAGTGATAAAAACTATTTTTTATATGTACAGTGACAAAATTTAATTATGTTTTTAAAAAGAAAAGTTGTTGTAGTTAATGTTTTGATCATTTATTCCCTTGTTTACTTATTCATCAAACTATTCTCTGAGTGCTTTGGGTCCAGTACTGCATATGTAAGAGTGGACAGGAAACAGGCACTGTCCCCAACCATGTCATTGTCTAGTAAGAGAGACTGACAAACAGAAGTTTACTTGTGATTCAGTGTAAGTACTGTATAGGCACTGAGGTCTTATATTTATTTAGCTTTAGGTATTCATCTTATGTCTTATAATTTGGAGAGAGGAAGAGAAAGGGAAGAGAAGGAACAATTTAAACAGTGAGTGTGAGTCTGCTGTTTGCTGTGCTAATAACTAAATGAGCATGTAACCTGGTGAGAAATGCAAATCTTCTCTTCCTTTACTTTCAGTTCCTGAAGATAATTCCGCTGTTTATGATCATCTCTAAAATAGGCTTCCTAAAACACAACAAAAAAAACAAGACCAAACAAACCCAAACCAACCACTTTACCTGGTGTTCAAATGACGCAGCAGCAAATACAGTCAACTGACAGTATTAGATACCCTGAGAGACCACATTGGTATCCAAAGGATTTTAAAGGCAAATTTTAACTCCAGATGGTGAAGGGGGAAGGGTTGTATTTTAGGCCAAAAAGGCGGCATATTCAAAGGTTCTGACATGGTAAAGAACGTAGCCCCTTGAGAAAACTGCATTTCCAGAATGACCAGCATTCAATGAATGGTGAGTAAAGCTAGTGAGAGTGGAAGCAAGAGAGTTGGTAGGGTGGCCTCACACAGGACCTTTTATCTAATGCTCTCAAGGTCTGCCATTACATATCATTTGGGGTGGCTGTTGTGATTTACTAATGTGGTTTGTAATGATCTCAAGGTCTTGGTCTTCCCAGTACCAATATTATCCACATAAAGCTGTGTGTAATTTGCATTATATAAAATATGATACAGTGATATTGTCAAAGGTCTTCAACAGTCACTCTTTAAAAGAAAATATCCAGAAGTTCTCCTTTGTTGATATCAGATGCTTCACAGTGTTGTCATAACCATGTAGAAATTTTTATTAGGTAGTCTGTTCTAATAGTGCCACAGTTTTTCTTTCCTAGTTTTTAAACAAAAATATTGCTTTTGTGTTATGCCAAAGTTTTTAAATATACTTTATCCCAAGTCAGATGAGTACAACTTGTAAAAATTTCATATATCTGAAGATTACTTTTAGAAAATTGCATGAAGGGTCTTTGACTTTATGGTTTCCCTCATTTATTATTCTCCATGTTAGTTCCTACAAGTCATAAATTTTCCTTTCCTCTTCCCATTTTCAAGAGAGATTTATAATGAAAGAAATACAGCGGTCAAGAAAATAAAAACAGAATCAAGAATATCTTTGTAAGATGGATGGAATAAATTCCTTTGATGATACTCAAAATACTTCAAATCTTTTTCAGCGATGTGCCTATACTTTTTAATTTCACTGCCATAACCCAAAAGAGGTAAAATGTTTTCTCTTGCTGCCATACACTTTAAGTTCTCTACAGATACAACTTTAGAAAAGGGATTCATCTGTGCTGAACACTAACCTGAATTTTTCCAGCTCTTCTGTGGCTAACAGTTATTCTCTGGTAAGAGACCTGATATTGTTCTGAGCGACTGTAATGCCTGCTGTCCTATCTGTTCAGTTCACTCAACCACATTTGATCTTGTCAGCAAAACATTTGCTAATGTCACATTGATTTTTCCTCTTGCCTGGCTGGTGAAAAAATGTAAGCAATAGCAAGTTCAAGATGTTCTTTTAAATAATCTTCATATTGAATTTAGTAAGGCTGCGAAAAAATACTTAGATGGTTTACTGTCACTGAAACATACAACCTGTACCATATCTTATTTTGGCCAAAACTGTAAGATGGGAGTAGTCAAATGCTGAACTTCTCACTGCTGCTAATTGATTTCATAGCCTCAGTGTTTCCAAAGTGTTTCTGTGTTATGAACTGAATTATGCCCCTTTCCCACCAATTCATAGTCTGAACTAATCCTGAGTACCTCCTAATCCTGAGTACCTAAGCCTGTGTATTTGGACACAGGGCCTTTAAATAGGTGATTAAGTTAAAATGCTACTAGGGAGGCCCTAATACCCATCTTTTGGTTTCCTTATGAGAAGAGGGCTTTAGGACACAGAGACCACCATGTGCAGAGGGCAGTCATTTGTGACCTAAGAAAGAGGCCTCAGAGGAAAGCAAACCTGCTCATACCTTGATCATGAACTTCCAGCTTCTAGAACTGTGAGAATATAAATTTTTGTTATTTTAACCATCCAGTCTAGGCTATTTTGTTGTGGCAGCCTTAGCAAACTAATGCATCTAGGGAGTGGATACTGTTATTTTAACACTGTCTTCTTACTTAACTTATTAGCAACTGTGATGTTCTAAATATAATTTAAAGCACCTCCGGATATATAATCACCTAAAATGGTCTGAGGGTGAGGATTAAGCCTCAAATACCAGGATGAAGTTGTTTTAGTTTGCCTTGATCAAAAAATGGTCTAAAGTATTACATGGATATACCTGAATATTTTATTAATAACCCTGATGTTCAGAAAAAAAGGTCTTAGATTTATTTTCCCAGGAGTAATAAATATATCACATTTAGATTAAACCTGTTTCTTTTTCACTCTTCTTCAGTCTAAATTAATACCTTAGATGAATCTGGGTTTATTTATGGGTTATAAACCTAGAATATCTCCTTATTATCTACCATCCTGATTGTAAAAAATAAAACAATAATTCAGGCAAAACCTTGTTTTGTATATTTCAGATTTTGTTTTGATTTTTAAAGTTTTGTTTAAACTCAAGGTATTACTCTTTAGAGAATCTTTCCTCCTATCCAGTTTCAAAAGGCAGCCTAACATTCCAAGTGTTAGTAAGTGGCTGAAGAAGAAGTGGTTTGAGAGGCAATTCTGGAATCTGAATGTCTGGATTCAAGTACCAGCTCTACCCCTTATTCTGTGCCTTCAGGCAGCATACTTGGCCTCTCTATGCCTCACTTTCCTCATATATGAGGAATTGGGGGATGGATTGTGATACCTAGGACAATTTTTGAGTAGTAAATGAGATAATCCATATAAAGCACTCCGGAAAGTGTGCACCTATTTAAATTACATATTGTTACACAATAAGATAACCAGTGTTTTGCTCAGATTATGTCTCCAAGTTGAATGACGCTAATTCCCCTTGCTCCACTCAAAGCACATCTTTTTGTGCCTCGTATTTAATTCAAAATGTTATTTAGAATGAAGCCTAGTTAAGTTGCAATATGTCACAGAGACTACTCATGCCCCAAATACCCATTCTTACCCTGTTCTCTTGGTGATAGAAATTCCCCCATCCTCCCAGGTAAAGACCGATCACATAATTCTTTTCCTTCTTCCTTCTTGATGGTGTGGGGACACATGGAAGGAACAACTACTGTGATCTCAAGATGGAAGCACTTGTTGAAGGACCTTGGCACAGCCTGGGTCCCTGAAATGATAGAGCCACTATACCAGCCCCAGACTAGACTGTGCACCTGGACTGTTATGTCATAGTCTTGAGTAAGCCACTGTATCTAAGGGTATCCTGTTACAGCAACCTATCCTATATCAGAGTAGTGTTCCAAATAAAACCCAGTGTGTATTAAAAAAAAAAAAAACAATAGTTTTGTGAATAGTACTGTCAATTCTTTAGCTTTAGATAAGATACTTGGGTTACATTGAATTGTTGCTCTATAGTTTTATATTTGGAAGAATAAGGCTCTTCTAACAATAAAGTTAATGGAAATTTTTCTTTCTTATGAAGTCTCAGACAAGTAGGGTTAAAAGGGAATAAATTAGCAATAAATAAATAAGCAGTATCATTATCGTAGACAGGACTTCCAGGAAAGATGGTAGGGCAGAAGGATCCTAGGATCACCACATCCTATGGATACACCTAGATAACATCTACATCAGTGTAAATAATCCAGAAAATGACCGAGGGAACAGACTCTCTGCAGCTAAATGTAGAGAAGAGTACACATTGAAGAGGGTAGGAAGGGTGGAGACAGGTTGGGAGTCAAATGGACCCACAATACTGTCCATGAGAGGGATGGATGCTATAGACAGAATGGAGAGGAGCAGACCTCACACCGGGCACCCCAAATAGAGGGGGCCCACACTGCGGAAATGAATCCTCCTAACATTTGGCTTTGAAAACCAGAGGGGCCTAACTTTGCCAGTTCTTACAATCAGTGGGGCTTAACATCTAGAACTTTAAAAATCAGTGGGCTTGGGTGGGGGGAGAACCAAGATGGCAGAAAGGCATGGAAGTTTTTTGTGTGTCTTGCGCCCATGAAATATAGCGAGACCAACACTAAACCATCCTGCACACCTAGAAAACTGATCTGGGATCAACACAACAATCTGCACAACCTGAACCACAGAATTCAGCAGGTACGTGGCGTGGAGAGGTGAACTCAGGGAGTGAGAAGCCGCGGCAGGCAGGGAGCCGCTTTTGCGGGTGGAGGGGGGGGAGGGAGAGGGAAAATATGGGAAAAGCACCCCTCCCCAAAAGCAGCTGGAGAGAAAGTGGAAAAGTGGAAACAGCCTCAGGGACTAAACTAAAAAGGGAGAAAGAAGAGGGTTTAAATTCCATTAAGACAGTAAACAAGAGGAGTGCAGAGTCTGCAACTCTGCAGCTCGATACCTGGCAGTGCTCTGGTGGGAAGGGTGAATCCCCAGGAGCAGAGTGGAGTCCGGGAGGTTCTTGGGCCACATGGGGAAAAGCGGTTCCACTGCTGGAAGGGCATTTAGTAGAGACTGTTGAGGTCACCTGGTCCCAGCAGACCCCAGAAAACAGCCACATTCGCTGGTGCTGGGACAAGGTCCTTAAGGGTGAAGACTGGTGCCAGATGTGTGTTGTGGTTTTCCATAATTCCTGAAATGCTGCTGCTACACTATCTTTCAAACTTTTTCTAGGGCAGGCTGGCACCTGGCTGCAGTCTTGGGGCACCAACAGCAGCAGGGTCCAGCAAGCATTCCTGGGTGCAGCTGACATTCGGCCATTACTTGGTGAGACCCTGCCGCAGAGAGGCTGAACGGGTCAAAGCCGCAGTCCTTCAGAAGTAAGGGGCCAGGGAAAACAGTCACATCTGAGACAAAACTCAGGAGAGAGGTACTGCCTGGGGCTTGGTCACAGACAGTGAAAAAGCAGGGAGTGGATGAAAGCTGAAGACAGAGGACGGATGTGCAACTGCTGATTGGAGAGAACAGAGTTCCGATACTAGAGACTGGGTGACGCCATTTTCACCGCTCCCACACATGTGCATACACACCTATGAGTGCCACAACAATTCACCCCAGTAGGCTAGCAGCACCATCTAGTGGAGAACGGAGCCATTACACTAAGCCCCGCCCAACTGGGCCAACCTCCCTCTTTAAGAATACAAATCTCACCGCCTGCATAGTTTATGGACTATAAATGCTTCATAGTCTGACTTCTAGGGAAAAGCGAAGTAGTTTTCAGTCGTATTTCAATCTGTTAGCAGGTCCATCTATTCAATTTTTTTTTCTTTTTCACTTTTCTTTTTCTTGAGTACAGAAAGAGAAAAAATGGTTTTATTTTCAAATTAAAAATATTTTAATTTTTAATATTTTACTTTTGTGTAAATTTTTTCAAATTATATTTTACTGCCATTTTATTTTATTCTACTTCAGTGTATTCACGTTTTCAAATTTTCAAATGACTTCCTTTTTTTTCATTTCTTTTTCTTGAATACGGAAAGAAAAAATTCATTTTTATTTTCAGTTTTTATTAAAAATTTTTCTTTGATTTTTATACTATATTTTAAACTTCTTTGCAAATTTTTTCAAATTCTATTTTACTTCCATCATTTCATATACTTCAGTGTATTCATTTTTTCAAATTCTCAAACGATTTCCTTCCCCCCCTCCCTTTTTTCTCGATCTCTCAAACCACTTTCAACACCCAGACCAAAACACACCTAGGATCTAGCATCATTTATTCGATTTTTGTGTGTGTAATTTTTAATTTTAATATTTTTTAATTTTAATTTTTCTACCTCATTAATTCCTTTTCTCCCTTCAAAATGATGAAACAAAGGAATTCACCCCAAAAGAAACAGCAGGAAGAAATGACAGCCAGGGATTTGACTAACACAGATACAAGCTCAATGTCTGAATCAGAATTTAGAATCATGACAATAAGAATACTAGCTGGAGTCAAAAACAGACTAGAATCCCTTTCTGTGGAGATAAAAGAAGTAAAAACTAGTCAGGATGAAATAAAAAATGCTATAACTGAGCTGCAATCACGGATGGATGCCATGGCAGCAAGGATGGATGAGGCAAAACAGAATCCGCGATATAGAGGACAAACTTATGGAAAATAATGAAGCAGAAAAAAAGAGGGAGATTAAGGCAGAGGGCATGATTTAAGAATTAGAGGAATCAGTGACCCATTAAAAAGGAACAACATGAGAATCATGGGGGTCCCAGAAGAGGAAGAGAGAAAAAGGGGTAGAAGGGTTATGTGAACAAATCATAGCAGAAAACTTTCCTAACCTGGAGAAAGACACAGACATCAAAATCCAGGAAGCACAGAGGAACCCCATTAGATTCAACAAAAACCGACCATCAACATGGCACATCATAGTCAAATTCACAAAATACTCAGGCAAAGAGAGAATCATGAAAGCAGCAAGGGAAAAAAAAGTCCCTAACCTACAAGGGAAGACAGATCAGGTTTGTAGCAGACCTATCCACAGAATCTTGGCAGGCCAGAAAGGAGTGGTAGGATACATTCAATGTGCTGAATCGGAAAAATATGCAGCCAAGAATTCTTTATCCAGCAAGGCTGTCATTCAAAATAGAGGGAGAGATTAAAAGTTTCCCAAACAAAAATTAAAGGAGTTCATGACCACTAAATCAGCCCTGAAAGAAATTTTAAGGGGGATTCTCTGAGGGGAGAAAAGATGAGGGAATGAATGAATACCAGAAGCAACAAGGATTAGAAAGGACCAGAGAACACCACCAGAAACTCCAACACTACAAGAAACATAATGGCAATAAATTCATATCTTTCAGTACTCTAAACATCAATGGACTCAATACTCCAATCAAAAGACATAGGGTAACAGAATGGGTAAGAAAACAAGATACATCTATATCCTGTTTACAAGAGACCCACTTTAGACCTAAGACACCTTGAGATTGAAAGTAAGGGGATGGAGAACCATCTATCATGCTAATGGTCGAAAAAAGAAAGCTGGAGTACACATACTTACATCAGACAATCTACACTTTAAAATAAAGACTGTATCAAGAGACGAAGAAGGGCATTGTATCATAATGAAGGGGTCTATCCACCAAGAAGACCTAACAATTGTAAACACTTATACACCACATATGAAAGCACCCAAATATATAAACCAATTAATCACAAACATAAACTCACTGATAATAATACCATAGTAGTAGGGGACTTCAACACCCCACTTACAGCACTGAACACATAATCTAAACAGAAAATCAACAAAAAACAATGGCTGTGAATGACACACTAGACCCTATGGACTTAACAGATATATTCAGAACATTTCATCCTAAAGCAGCGGAATATACATTCTTCTCCACTGCACATGGAATGTTCTCCAGAACAGATCACATACTGGGATGCAAATCAGCACTCAACAGGTACAAAAAGATCGAGGTTATACTGTGCATATTTTCAGACGACAATGTATTAAACTCGAAATCAACCATAAGAAAAAATTTGGAAAGGTAAAAAATACTTGGAGACTGAAGAATATCCTACTAAAGAATGAATGGGCTAACCAAGAAGTTAAAGAGAAAATTAAAAGTATATGGAAACCAATGAAAATGATAACACCACAACCCAAAACCTCTGGGACGCAGCAAAGGCGGTCATAAGAGGAAAGCATATAGCAATCCAGGCCTTCCTAAAGAAGGAAGAAAGACCTCAGGTAGACAACCTAACCTTACACCTTAAAGAGCTGGAAAAAATAGGAAATAGAACCCAAAACCAGCAGAAGACAGGAAATAATAAAGGTTAGAGCAGAAATTAATGCTATCAGAACCACAAAAACTGTTGAACAGATCAATGAAACCAGAAGCTGGTTCTTTGAAAGAATCCACAAAATTGATAAACCACTAGCCAGTTTGATCAAAAAGAAAAAGGAAAGGACCCAAATAAGCAAAATCAAGAATGAAAGAGGAGAGATCACAACCAACACAGCAGAAATAAAAACAATAATAAGAGAATATTATGAGCAATTATATGCCAATAAAATGGGCAATCTGGAAGAAATGGACAAATTCCTAGAAACATATACACTACCAAAACTGAAACAGGAAGAAACAGAAAATTTGAACAGACCCATAACCAGTAAGGATATCGAATCAGTAATCAAAAATCTCCCAAAAAACAAGAGTCCAGGGCCAGATGGCTTTCCAGGGAAATTCTACCAAACACATAAGGAAGAGTTAACACCTGTTCTCTGTTTGTTCCAAAAAATAGAAATGGAAGGAAAACTTCCAAACTCTTTCTATGAAGCCAGCATTACCTTGATTCCAAAACCAGACAGAGACCCCACTAAAAAGGAGAACTATAGACCAATTTCCCTGATGAACATGGATGCAAAAATCCTCAACAAGATATTAGCCAACCGGATCTAACAACACATTAAAAAAATTATTCACCACAACCAAGTGGGATTTATACCTGGGATGCAGGGCTGGGTCACTATCCACAAAACAATCAATGTGATTCATCACATCAATAAAATAAAGGACAAGAACCACATGATCCTCTCAATAGATGCAGACAAAGCATTTGACAAAATGCAGCATCCTTTCTTGATAAAAACCCTCAAGGAAGTAGGGATAGAAGGAGAATACTTCGAGATCATAAAAGCCATATATGAACGACCCAATGCTAATATCATCCTCAATGGGAAAAAACTGAGAGCTTTCCACCTAAGGTCAGGAACAAGACAGGGATGTCCAATGTCACCAGTGTTATTCAACATAGTATTGGAAGTCTTAGCCTCTGCAATTAGACAACACAAAGAAATAAAAGGCATCCAAATTGGCCAGGGGGAGGTCAAACTTTCACTCTTTGCAGATGACATGATACTCTATATGGAAAACCCTAAAGATTCCACCAAAAAACTGCTAGAACTGATCCATGAATTCAGCAAAGTTGCGGGATATAAAATCAATGCACAGAAACTGGTTGCATTCCTATATACCAACAATGAAGCAACAGAAAGAGAAATCAAGGAATTGATTCCATTTACAATTACACCAAAAACCATAAAATACCTAGAAAAAAGTCTAACCAAGGAGGTGAAAAATCTATACACTGAAAACTATAGAAAGCTTATGAAAGAAATTGAAGAAGACAAAAAATAATTTGGAAAAGATTCCATATTCCTGGATAGGAAGAATATCGTTAAAATATTGACACTACCAAAGCAATCTACATATTCAATGCAATCCTTATCAAAATAACACCAGCATTCTTCACAGAGCTAGAACAAATAATCCTAAAATTTGTATGGAACCAGAAAAGACCCCTAATAGCCAAAGCAATCTTAAAAAAGAAAACCAAAGCAGGAGGCATAACCATCCCGGACTTCAAGCTGTAATCATCAAGACAGTATGGTACTGGCACAAGAACAGACACTCAGATCCATGGAACAGAATAGAGAACCCAGAAATGGACCCACAAACGTATTGCCAACTAATATTGACAAATCAGGAAAGAATATCCAGTGGAATCAAGGCAGTCTCTTCAGCAAGTGGTGATGGGAAAACTGGACAGCAACATGCAGAAGAATGAACCTGGACCACTTTCTTATAGCATACACAAAAACAAACTCAAAATGGATGAAAGACCTAAATGTAATAAAGGAAGCCATCAAAATCCTTGAGGAGGAAGCAGGCAAAAACCTCTCTGGTTTTTGCCGAAGTAATTTCTTACTGAACATGTCTCTGGAGGCAAGGGAAACAAGCAAAAATGAACTACTGGGACCTCATCAAAATAAAAAGCTTCTGCACAGCGAAGGAAACAATCCACAAAACTAAAAGGCAACTGACAGAATGGGAGAAGATATTTGAAAACGACATATCAGATATAGGGTTAGTATCCAAAATATAAAGAACTTATCAAACTTAACACCAAAAAAACAAATAATCCAGTGAAGAAATGGGCAAAAGACATGAATAGACACTTCTCCAAAGAAGACATCCAGATGGCCAACCGACACATGAAAAAATGCTCAACTTCACTCATCATCAGGGAAACACAAATCCACAATGAGATACCATCTTACACCTGTCAGAATGGCTAACATTAACAACTCAGGCAACAACAGATGGCGAGGATGCGGAGAAAGAGGATTTCTTTTGCATTGTTGGTGGGAATGCAAGCTGGTGTAGTCACTCTGGAAAACAGTATGGAGGTTCCTTAAAAAACTAAAAATAGAACTATCCTACGACCCAGCAACTGCACCACTAGGTATTTATCCAAAGGATACAGGTGTGCTGTTTTGAAGGGACATATGCACCCCCATGTTTATAGCAGCACTATCAACAATAGCCAAAGTATGGAAAGAGCCCAAATGTCCATCAATGGATGAATGCATATATATACATATACATATATATATACACACACACACACACACACACACAATGGAGTATTAACTCAGGAATCAAAAAGAATGAAATCTTGCCATTTGCAACTATGTGGATGGAATTGGAGGGTATTATGCTAAGTGAAATTGGTCAGAGAAAGACAAATATCACATGACTTCACTCATATGAGGCCTTTAGGAGACAAAACAGATGAACATAAGGGATGGGAAACAAAAATAATATAAAAACAGGGAGGGGGACAAAACATAAGAGACTCATAAATATGGAGAATAAACAGGGTTACTGGAAGGGTTGTGGGAGGGGGGGTGGGCTAAATGGGTAAGGGGTGTTAAGGAATCTACTCCTGAAATCATTGTTGCACTATATGCTAATTTGGATGTAAGTTATAAAAAGAAAATTAAAAGAAAATAAAATCAGTGAGCTTGGCTCTGGGAGAGCTGGAGAGAAAGAGGAAACTGAGTCCTTACCCTTAAAGAGATAGCTCAACAAACAGCCCCACTGAAATACAGCACAGAAGCAGTAGTTTGAAATCCACTGAACATATACAAGAAGATTTATTTACTAATCTCAGAGCATGTGTCAGAGTGGCAGAGATCATTGAAGAGACTTAAGAACAAGAGAGCTGTGAGCTGTCATAGCTGAGCTACAAAGACCCCCCACGGGAACCAGCACTGCATGAACACTCTCCATCTAGCTTGCTAACAGCACACCCCAACCCTACACACTTCTGTGGATCTGCTGTCTCCATTCCAGCCTACACAGAAGTTTTCCTTGGTGGCTGCAGCTCTCTTCCCACAGCAGACAGGTATGGACCTTGCTACCAGTGCATCCTAACCCTGTGATCTCCTGCATACCTTCCCATTCCAATACATCCTTGGCTGCAGCCCATCCAAATTGTGCCACAATCCCAACAGTGTACAAGCAGCCCCAATAGGGGAAAGCACCATTCCAAAGTGACTCCTGCTCCAGGGAGAGGGGAAGATAACTACATACACCAGTCCAACTATGGCCCCAGAAGTGAGCTGGGGGCAGACATCTGGTCTGACTTCAGGCTCCACCCATCAATGAAAGCTTCTCTGGGACAACACAGGGAAAATGCCATGGAGTTCAGTGCTGCTGCACCTCTGGCAAACATTTGGTCTGACTCAACTCAGGCCAGACTGGCCCACTAACAACAGAGGGACCAAACGTTGCCCTGCAAAATGCAACAAGAGCCACTGCAGATGACTGAAGGCAAAAGCAGCTCAGCCACAATAGTAGGGCAGATCCAACACATAGAGCAGACACCTCCGAAGTACCAGTTTCTGATGAACAAGGAACATTGCACTGCAGAGCTCTGTAAGACATTTTCTCCATAAGGCCACTGCTTTCAAGAGCAGTAGATGTAACTGACTTTCCTAACATGTAGAAACAGACAGAATTAAATAAAATGAAGAGACAGAGGGCTATGTCCCAAATGAAAGAACAGGAAAAAATCACAGCAAGAGAGCTAAATGAAATGGAGGTAAGTAATATTCCTGATAGAGAATTTAAAGTAATGATCATAAAGCTACTCACTGGACTTGAGAAAAGAGTGGAAGGCCTCAGACCCTCAATAAAGAGAACACATAAAAAAACAGTAAGAGATGAAGAACTCAATAACTGAAATTAAAAATACACTAGATGGAAAATAGTAGACTGGAGGACACAGAAGAACAGTGACCTGGAACAAAGAGTAGTAGAAAGCAATCAAGTTCAACAGGAGAAAGAAAAATCATAAGAAATAAAAATAGATTAAGGGAACTCAATGACACCATCAAGCACAATAACCATCTGCATTATAGGGATCCCAGAAGGAGAAGACAGAAAATTTATTTGAAGTAATAATAGCTCAAAACTTCCTGAATCTGGGGAAGGAAACAAATCCAGATCAAGGAGGCACGGAGTACTCCGAACAAAGTCCACTGAAGGAGGGGTCCACACCAAGATACATAGTAATTAAAATGGCAAAAAGCGATAGAGAATTTTAAAAGCAGCAAAAGAAGACAGTTACATACAAGGGAAATCTAATAAGGCTATCAGCTGATTTTTCAGCAGATACTTTGCAAACTAGGAGGCAGTGGCACGATTTCTTTTTTTCTGAAAGAAAAAAACAAACAAAAAACCCTGCAGCCAAGAATAAACTATCCAGCAAAGCTATTATTCAGAATAGAAGGAGAAATAAAGAGTTTCCCAAATAAACAAATGTTAAAGGAATTCATGACCACTAAACCAGCCTTAAAAGAAATGTTAATGAGGACTCTTTGAGTGGAAATAAAAGACCAAAAGTAGAAGAAAGAAAAGCAAGAAGCACAAAAGCAATAAAATTAAGTATATCCATAAAGATCAGTCATAAACTAAAAGTACATGAAGCATGACATATACCTAAAAGGTTGGAGGGAGGAGTAGAGGATGGATTTAAACTTAAGTGACTATCAACTTAATGTAGACTACTATATGTGTAAGATGTTATATATAAACCTAATAGTAACCACAAATTAGAAACCAGTAATATATATGCAAAAAATAGAAAGGAATCTAAGTATATCACAAAAGAAAACCAGTAAGAGAGAAAACAGCAAGACAAGAAAGAAACAGAGAAGAGCTATAAAAACGACCACAAAATACTTAACAAAATGGCAATAAATATATATCTATCAATAATTACTTTGAATGTAAATGTAAATGCTCCAACCAAAAGGGTGACAGAATGAATAAAAAAGCAAGACCTATCTATATGCTGCCTATCAGACTAATTTCAAAACTAAAGACACATGCAGATTAAAAGTGAAGGGATGAAAAAGAATTTATCATGCAAATGGAAGTGCAAAGAATGCTGGGGTAGCAATGCTTGTATCATAAAAAATAGACTTTAAATCAAAGACTGTAACAAGAGACAAAGAAGGACACTACATAATCATAAAGGGGAGAATCCAACAATAAGATACAATTGTAAATATTTATGTGCCAACATGGGAGCACCCAAATACATAAAGCAGATAATAAAAAACATAAAAATTCAAAAACATGAAGGTCATAAAATGCACAATGCTATAAAACTGGAAATCAATCATTAAGAAAAAATTTGGAAAGAACGCAAATAACATGCTACTAAACAATGAATGGGCCAACCAAAATTAAAGAGGACATCAAAAAATACAGGGAGACAAATGAAAATGAAAACAAAACAGTCCAAAATCTTTGGGATGCAGCAAAAGTTGTTCTAACAGGAAGGTTTATTGCAATACAGGTCTACATCAAGCAGCAAGAAAAATCTCAAACAACCTAAACTCACACCTAAAGAAACTAGAAAAAGAATAATAAACAAAATCCCAAACTAGTAGATGGAAGGAAGTAATAAAGATTAGAGCAAAAAATAAATGAAACAGTAACTAAAAAAAACCCCAATAGAACACATAATTGAATTCAGGAATTGGTTCTTTGTAAGGACCAACAAAACTGATAAATCTTCAGCCAGTCTCATAGACAGATAGATAGGACTCAAAAAAATCAGAAATGAAAGAGGAGAATAACAACTGATACCACAAAAAAACAAAAGATTATAAGAATATTATAATAAATTATATGTCAATAAATGTCAATAAATCTAGAAGGGATGGATAAATTTTTAGAAACCTATAACCTCCCAAAACTGAATCAGGAAGAAATAGAAAATTTGAATAGGCCAATTACCAGGAATGAAATTTAATCAGAAAAGCAAAAACAAAAACAAAAACAAACCCAACTCCCAACAAACAAAAGTCCAGGACCAGATGGCTTCACAGGTGAATTCTACCAAACATTTAAAGAAGAGTTAATACCTATTATTCACAAAATATTCCAAAAAATAGAAGAGGAAGGAAAACTTCCTAATTCATTCTGTGAAACCAGCATTACTCTGATACCAAAACCAGATAAAAACACTACAAAAAAAAAAAAAAAAGTTCACACCAATATCTCTGATACACACAGACACAAAGATCCTAAACAAAATATTAGCAAACCTAATCCAATAATACATTAAAAAATCCTTCACCACGATCAAAAGCAAGTGGGGTCCATTCTGGAGGTGCAAAGGTGGTTCAGTATTTGCAAATCAATAACATGATAAATCACATCAACAAGAGAAAGGATAAAAACCATGTAATCATTTCAATAGATGCAGAAAAAACATGTGACAGAGTACATGTATTCATGATAAAAACTTTCAACCATGTAGATTTAGAGGGAACATACCTCAACATGATAAACTCCACATATGGAAAACCCACAGTGAACATCATACTCAAAACATACTCAAAAACAGAGCTTTTCCCCTAAGATGATGAGTAAGAAAAGGATGTCCACTCTCACCACTTTTATTCAACATAGTACTGGAACTCCCAGCCACAGCAATTAGACCATAAAGATATAAAAAGCATCTAAATTGGTAAGGATTTGCAGATGGCATACTATATATAGAAAACCCCAGAGACTCCACCAAAAATTTATAATACTCATAAATGAATTCAGTAAAGTCACAGAATACAAAATCAATGCACGGAAATCCACTGCATTTCTATACATTAATAATGAAGCATCAGAAAGAGAAATTACAAAAACAATCCCATTTACAACTGCACCAAAAATGGTAAGATACCTACGAATACACCCAGGAGGTGAAAACCAAGTGGGTGAAAGACCTGTACTATAAAAACTAAAATACTGGTGAAAGAAACTGAAGATGATACAAACAAATGGAAAGATATACCATGCTCATGGATTGTAAGAATACTGTGAAAATGGCCATGCTACCCAAAGTGATCTACAGATTTAATGCAATCTCTAGCAAAATACTATCTAAAGCAAAATCAATTGTGAAAAAGTAAGGACTATTAAGGTGGCTGTACTGTCCCTAAATATTATCATCTGGAAATGTTTCACTTCAGTTTTTATATCATAATTGGTGGTTTATCTGGATTTCTGATTACCAACTAGCTCTGGTTGCTACAAGTTAGTTCATTAGTTTAGTTTCTTCTAACACTTGGCTGACATACCCAATCAAGAGGACAGGATGAAAATTTTAAAAACAGTTCTATTTACTGAGTGATCAGAAAGGTAATTTATGGTTTAAGAGTGGAGGGAAAGGTACAAAGAGTAGCTAGTAGGCATAGAAAGAGTTAATAAATTCAGGGGAAACTTTTCAGTTTGTGAGTGGAGAGAAGAGAATAAATTAAGTGAAGGTGGAGGAGAGGGAGACAAAGAGAGACCAATTTTCCTGTGGCAATTTAAGACCACAGAGTGAGGGTGGCCATCAACACAATGTGATTCTGTGCAACTGGTATTTGTAGAGTAAAATGCTCTAACGACTTCATTTCAGGCTGGCACTGAGATCAAACTATACCTCAGAACATAATAAGCAGCAAAACGGGCAAATTAAGTAAACTGTGGTAATTTGAGGCCTGGCCACACAGGTCTTGAGGGTAATTTGTGGGTTAGTTGTGTGTCACTGATGAAGAATGGTTCCATGACTAGCAAGAATACAACTTATGTACAAAAGGGTTCATTTGAATCTGTGTGCTTGAGAGATTTGAGAAACTGCTGGCTGGTTGCTTCTCTGTTGACTGTGATTAGAATAAATATTAAATAAAAAAACCATAAGGTTGGATATTCATAAGAGCAAAAGAAAAACCCTTATGAAATAGAAAATGTTGGTGGTGAAAACTGGTACGATAGAATATTCAAATCTTTACGTCTTTAATTTTTACCTCACTACCTTCCATATTTAGAACATCAGGCAAACAAGAATTTGAAATATACAGCACAATGAAAGCATAAAAGTATGCTGGTGAAGGAGAAATCTAGTGACAAAGATTTACCAATCTCCAGAACTGCATTTCGTATATCTCAGAGAATAGAAGGAATAAACTGAACTATGTCAAGCACAGTATTTAACGATTCTGTAGGCATACGACATATGTGCCTACCCAGATATCTAAGCATTAATAGAGGGACTATCTTAACAAAATGGGGACTAGGAATGATGCACATTGCTGATACTAATTTGACATCCTTAACAAAGTCAATTACTGTCTGCTTCTCACTTTTCAAGATATTGCCTATTACTTTCAAGGCATTGTCCTAACATGGTTGTAAATCAGTGAGTCCTGATAATTTGAGGAGTTAGAGAAGCATTAGGTGCTAACCACACAAAAAATGTTTGATTCTGGTTCAGCTACCTACTATAGACTGAATGTTTGTGTCTTCCCTGGTCCCCCAATTCATATATGAACCCTAATATCCAATGTGATGGTCTTAGGAAGTGGGGCTTTTGGATTAGGTCATGAGAGTGAAGCCCTCATGAATAGGATTAGTGCCCTTATGCAAGAGACCCCAGGTAGTTTACTGCCCTTTCCACCATATGAGTTTATAGTTAATTAAAAAAAAAAGCGCCATTTATGAATCAGGAAGCAGATCTTTACCAGAACCTAATCATGCTGGTACCCTGGTCTTGGACTTCCAAGCCTCCAGAACTGTGAGAAATAAATTTCTGTTGTTTATAAACTGGCCAGCCTATGGTATTTTTGTTACAGCAGCCTAAACAGACCAAGACATTATATCTTTACGAGTGGGAGCAAATAAACATGGCCAAGATTGTAGAGTTCATACCTCTTTTCTAGAAGGAACACTACGATATAACACCATGATATAAAAACAAACCTGACATTCTTTCATTAGAGAAGAAGTAAATTTGTAAGAACATTAAATACTTAATATATTTTGAGGTTTATGCAATATTAAAGCAGACAATTTCAAATTGGCAATATTTATTTTCAGTCCACATCAGATGAGGATTAAAATAATACTTAAAAATAAATATTGAGATGAAATACTGAAATGTATATGATAGGTGGGTTAAACTCATCCAGTTTAGAATATGTATGAAACCTAGCACTGGAGCTTTAAAAATAAGTGATCTCATCCAAACTCTTTGTTTAAATAATTGAAGGTGAAGTAAAGTTAAATCTTTAGCTTGTGGTCACACAACATCATAATGCCACAGTGAGGATTAGAGGCTGAATCTTTATGCTCCAAAGTGTCTCTGTATGGTCTTTACTGTAGATGAAATGTCAATTCCCATTTTGTAAAAAAAAAAAAAAAAGTCTCATCATCAAAGCAGTGAAGCAGTGAGTGGAATGTGTCCTTTATTCCTATTTGTTTCAGAAAGAACACACATTGTCACACTCCATTTGTTCACATTTTAACATGCCACATCCAACCTCTAGTGATTTTAGTATCTCTCTGCTACAATAAGTTGTTATATAACAGGTGGTGCAGGCTAGATGCGGCCATTATAGTGTCCTTGCAATGAATAGGAATCCAATCACTGCAGATTAGACACAGTTCAGAGAAATCACTCTTAGTTCTGCTGTTCTCCTTAGAGACAGGAAGGCTTTGTTTCCAAATCTAATTCTGAAGTACTAGAGTAAAAAGCTTTCCAATAATGCTTCTTGAAATTGTCCCTTTAGTACAAAAGGAAATGCCACTGGTTCCCTCAATTTTTGATAAGTGGATTTCAGCCATATTTCTCGATAAGTTCATATTTTTTGAAAGAAAATAAGCAGTCAAGTTCTAAATCAATCTGAGGGGGAAAAGCATGTTTATGGATTTCAAAGCCTCATCTACCATTTTCTAAATTAAAGGCCAAAATACATGAAAAAAATTTAAAATGTGGAACTTTGGAAGGGATAAGCAGAAATAATCATAACAGAAGTACATTAAACAATTCTGATGAGAGATGACATCTAATTTTGTAAAGTTAAATACCATGGAAGTATATACCAGCAATTTGAATTGAAGATGCATCTTTTTAACTTTTACATTTTCCTCTCAAGAACACTGCAATATAATGTAGATATGCAAAGTCATTCTCTGGTTCTTGCAACCCATATTGTAATAGTTATATTCATAAAGGGTGCCACCATTTGCAAAATAATTTCAACTTATTAATGTGGGAACCATATTTTGACTTACTGGCATTTATAATCAGTGCCAGGGTAGCATATGGCTGGGGGGAAAAATAGAGGTGAAATGTCAATTTGTATAAAAACTACCCATAATAGGCCCTCCGATCTCTGTCTCTGTCTCTCTGTCTCTCTCT
>NW_026057580.1:35408671-35411171 GCF_023721935.1 Panthera uncia | reverse complement strand
CCAGCTCTGTGCTGACAGCAGAAAGCCCAACACAGGGCTTGGTGAGTTGAATGAATGGTGAGATCATGACCTGAGCCAAAGTCGGACACTTAACAGACTAAACCACCCAGGTGCCCCATGACTTTATATTTTCTGCTTCCACAGTTTTCCTTATATCATCCTACCTATTAGCTATGTCCTTCTGTCTTTTCCCTATCAATGCTTTAAGACCATCTCAAAGCAGCCCTACTTATAACCTAGTCTGACCAGCCTAAGCTGCAATGATATTACTCTCCAAACTCCTATACTGATTATTTCCCTGTAAGTAAATTGGTAATTGACTATTAAATGCACTATGAAAACATTTAATGTAATGAACTTTTAATGAAATCTCACTTATATGTAACATTTCACCTAAATATATATGCTTTATACCTCTCCCTCCAGCACTCTCCTGTCAGAGTGCTTTGTGAAATAGTGCGCAGCAAATGTTTATCGAGGGGGTTGCTGACTGAATCTTAGTAACTAAAGCTTAGAGCATTAACTGTGTATATATCTTCATAGAAACCCAGAGTGGTTCCTATTAATTGGTCAATCGGATAAAAAAAAAATTTCTAGACCAGACTGACTCTGTACTGTTGGTCTTATACCAAGTTTGAAGTGTAAGGGAGAAAAAAATAGTTTTTTACTTTTTTATTTATTTATTACTTAGGTAGAAAAATAATTTTTTGATGTCCACTAACAATGAGCATAGATAAGAAGCAAGGGGACAGTTCACTCAGTTGGTTAAACATGAGGATGGCATGAAACCAAACAGATGTTAAGATTCCTTTTAAGATAAATGACTTAAACTAAACTGGGAATTAGGGGAGGGAAAGATATAAATTACAAATGTATCACAGCTATCCTAAGTAATTTATGCCTTTTTTCCATGGATGAGCCCTGTTCCCAAAATTAAATATTAAGTGTTAAGACTAAAAATAAGGAATTAAGTCCAAGTTCTACTTAGAGTATAAAACAAAAATAAACACAATAAGCAATATATAGAATATTCTCCTTTGCTAATGTATAAAAACCTTCATACACAAAAGTGTCCTCCATCAGATTTTGATTTAGAGTTTTTTTTTTTTTTTTTTAGAAAGAAGAAAGAGAGTTACTGATAAGTGTTAAAGATTTTACCATACAGTTTATATGCTTAGGCTTTGGAGAACCCCTCTGTTTTGGAATATATACAAATAGACTGTCCTTTTCCAGAGGGATCTCAGAATGGCTTTGGCACAAACTCTACTGATAACCATACTACATTTTTAGTTTCAGCCAGACTGTTGTGACATCAGCATATGAGTAAGAAAATCAATTAGGAAAAAAAATAATTACCAGGTTATACTTCTTCCTATAAATTATCTGAGAGCATAAGTCTATTTTGTTTTGAAATTTCTCTAAATTCTTAACATGTATGTTTTCTTCTGATCTAAAGATAATTAAAACATGTTTATCATTTGAGAATTTTAAGTGGTTTCTCTCAAATACTGCTGAGAAGATCTCCATAAGTAGGTAGTCTTAGGGAAAAAAAGTACAACCCATTGTAAGCAACACAGTTGCTATAACTCATCATAAGTTATTCACACACAAAAAGTTACATTTCTCTGGTCCTTGGCTGCACATAACAAAATGAAAAGCAAAACTTTTGGAGTCTAAATAGAAAATAAGATTTATAATTTCCAAATGCAAATTAAAAATACTTCTTAATTTCTAAAATAAATCCATATAAAGTCTTTGCATTGAATTGTCTGTAAAAGGCCTATATGATATGCAACACAGTTGATGCAATTTTAAATATAAATGAAACTGTTTCAAAGAAAGCAATAACTTTGTGATAACATTAACATGTAGGTTTTGGTACTAATGAGTTGAGGCACTGCTCAATTTCAAATCCAGCTTTAAAGTGCAATGAGTTAATCATATTAGGCATTATAATTTTATAAATATCCTCGCAACATCTTTCTATAAGTAATCCATCCACCACGTAACAATTTTCACATTTTTTTCTTTTCATTCAATTATTAGTAATCTCGAGTATAACACTATCTTTGTTGGAAAATTAGTAACACAGCATTGAAAGCTCAGATGAACATAGAAATTCTGCTTTTGGTTTTAGTTTTATGAAAAGTTATAAGTTAACCAGCAAACTCCTAGTAGAACGCAGTAAAATCATACATGGAACACAGACTTACCTAGTTTATCTTGGAAAAGTTAAGAATCAGCATTAAGTTCTCAGAGGAAAGCTGAAATCCAAATAAGATTTGACCTGGTTTAAATGACTTGTGCTCTCTCTGGGTGAAATATCGGAGCTCTCTGCAAAGTCTTTACTTTCTCTTTCCCAATCTCTGTCTCCCTCTCTCTCAGCCTCTCTCTCCTCCCCTCTCTCTTTCTCACACATACACACAGTATGATTAAATTGCTTCTGTCAAGACTGGTTTTTCTATAGCTTATTATAAGACCATGAAGTGAAAAACCACAC